>NC_140587.1:716701205-716717305 GCF_964204655.1 Triturus cristatus
AAACTTGCAAGTGTACATCACTATTGTAACAACTTAAAATACAGGATCATACTTGTATTGGAAATGGTACCTCAGATGTTGCAAAACACAATAAACCAGAAACCGTGAAAACTATGGTATTTAAACTAAGGTTTAAGTACCTATGCTGTGCACTCTGCATACTGTTCAAAATCGCTAAATGATCAGGAATATCTGCACAATCTTACAAATGAGCTAAATACTTTAACACACACTTATAAAATAGTTGGTTAACATAAGCAATGGTGATAAACAATTAATGATTGTGATTACAAGATGTTCCTGATCAACACACTCAAAAATGGAGTGTCACAGACCTACCACGGGGATAAAGTTACTGTTTAATAGTAATATTTACAGTTTGTGACCCTAGAGTTTACAAATAAGTAAAAGTACACAGATACAAAGCAAAAACAATGGAAAATAGCAGATAGTGTGCTATGTAACCAGGGGCAGTGTCTCAAAGTGGGAAGAGCCTGTTTACTAGCTCCAGGATTGTAAGCCCACTCTTAGAGTTTGGGGTTATAACTGTGTCAGTTGCCCAAAATGTAGATATCTAACCACCTAAGTGCAATTGTAGCTCCAGGTTACTGGCCCCTCACTAAGGGAGGGATCAACCTCAACGATGTTAATGGCAGCCCATTGTCTAACCCTCACGAAAGTCTGGAAATTGAAAGGCACAGGGAGCTTCCTTCAGGCCACACAGGATCTTGAGAACTGGTTAACTGGCAAGCAAACTAAATTTTGGACTACTGCAATAGCAGCCGTCATACAAAAAACAAAAACTGATACAGTGAGAAAGCATACTTAGTAGGGAGTCTCCAGAAAGGTTTTCCTACACTTGTAGAAGTACATTTTTTCCCAATTCAGTTCTCCTAAACAATCATTGACCCAATTTCCCATAATAACACGTACTTGCAACAAAAACCCTTCTCTGGCGGCTGAACAAATGGAGGCTACACACACTAGGCAAACTCTTCCCTATGGCATACGTCCTGGACTGCCCAACTGAGGTTAAAGGTGATATACCATCCTCCTTACACACTTTTACATACTGTTGCCTTCGAGCAGTTTGTAGAGTCAAATACCCAACCTTTCCTTAATAACCTGCAGAGTCTTAACACGTTGATGATGTTCTTGACTACGCCTACTGGTCAAACATTGGGTGACCAACCTATTCTCTTCCATAAAGGCGGAGATCCCCCCCACCTAACCACAGTGCTAGAACACAATGGGTTATAGAGCTTGGGGGAACTCCTTCAGATAAGGAATGGACATATTACTGTGACCAAATAGGGAAATTGTCTCCTAATGGCAGATTGCTGCTGGTTTACTTTAAATGTGTTCGAATCTACTACACTCCTCAAAAGCAATTTGTGCACAAGCCAAGAGCACACTCGATGTGCCGGATGTGGTTAGCCGAAGTCAGGTTTCCTACATCTTGAATTGTGCTACCTGGCGGTAGCTGGGTACTGGCATGATATGGGGGCGAGTGCTTTCAGAAATAATTGCAGAGGACCCTGCGTGATCCCCTGAAGATTGCTCTTCTGGAATAACCCGGCGAGGTGCCACACACTGTGACACGTTTCATATCATTGGCACTTTTGCTAGTTAAGAGATGGGTGTTCTGCAAGTGGGGTGGAAACTACGGACCTAATGTACGGGATATGACTTTCTGTAATGACCAGCTATACATCTATTTCTCTGATACCGCCGGCTCATCTCCCCAGGAATATCTGGGACTCCTTGCAAACTTACCTGTTAAGCCATGATATTGGGAACATTGTGGCTGACTGGATGGAGTGGAACTGAGGGTATGGAATTATACCTGCACCTTCATGCTATATGTGTAGGCTATAAATGTTGGACGGGGGGGGGAGACTGAATAATCGATGTCACAGCGAACAATGCTGATCCATGTTAAACGACATGGGCCCGAATCACACCAAGGTGGATTTCGCAATGGATATATGGTGGAACTGGTACAGAGATTCTTGCTATGCTGATGTTGCTGAGCACTGTATGCTGATAGGTGTAGTGGACAACCCAATCTACCCTTGAGGGCTCGGGCAAAATCAATGAACAGATAAGGGGTGCCTTCAAGGGGTTTATTAAGATACTTAGTTGTGTACTTATGAATATCAATTGTGTGTAAGGTTTTATGATTTGCTTACAAATTCAGTTATTCTTGATACTTTATATTTTAAATAATAAAGTACTTTTTAATTATAAATCAATTATTGGAGGATTTATCTCAAATGAGTCTATATCCATCCAGGGACTAGATCAAATAAATCCCAAACAACAAAATCAGAAAGAATTAGATATACGGGTGTATAAAAAGCTAATAAATCTTCAAATTTCAACATAGGGTACTTTGAGGAAAGCGCAATTACAATTTGGAAAGAACATTCAATTATTCATGCCTTCACTATAATGGTAATCATACACTTTTTCACAATTGCAATCCAATATTTTATAAGAAAACAGTGTAAAAGTCGACGTTTCGGTCTTTAAGTTTTCATCAGTAAGACCATCTTCAGGACTATTCAATTTAAAAAGTTGACCCCTGAATCTTTTTCTTTAATGGTATCCAAACTGGTTTAGGAGGAAATTGCCATCTTTATTTAGCATTTATGTCTATGCTCCTAAATGGTTAATCTTGTCTTTCAGACAAATCGACAAATATGGGTTTGTTCAATGGATGTTGTTTGGTTGTAAAAAAGTCCAGGTAATATAATATAATATCCCAATTTGAAGTTCGAAAAGTGTGTAGACACTCACTTCATAATCTGAGGTCTCTATCGGTATCTTGCGACGGTATGCGGTCGAATGAGTCAGCTAGTGTGCATATTTGTCGATATGTCTGAAAGACAAGATTAACCATTTAGGAGCATAGACATAAATGCTAAATAAAGACGGCAATTTCCTCCTAAACCAGTTTGGATACCATTAAAGAAAAAGATTCAGGGGTCAACTTTTTAAATTGAATAGTCCTGAAGATGGTCTTACCGATAAACTTAAAGACCGAAACGTCGACATTTACACTGTTTTCTTATAAAATATTTGATTGTAATTGTGAAAAAGTGTATGATTACCATTATAGTGAAGGCATGAATAATTGAATGTTCCTTCCAAATTGTAATTGCGCTTTCCTCAAAGTACCCTATGTTGAAATTTGAAGATAAACTTGATTAGCTTTTTATACACCCGTATATCTCTCTCATTCTTTCTGATTTTGTTGTTTGGGATTTATTTGATCTAGTCCCTGGATGGATATAGACTCATTTGAGATAAATCCTCCAATAATTGATTTATAATTGAAAATAACTTTATTATTTAAAATATAAAGTATCAAGAATAACTGAATTTGTAAGCAAATCATAAAACCTTACACACAATGGATATTCATAAGTACACAACTAAGTATCTTAAACCCCTTGAAGGCACCCCTTACCAGTTCATCGAGCACTGTATGCAGCATACTGCTTGTGCGTTTTGAGTTTTACAACTAAAACCTATTTAAAAAAAAGTAAAATTAATAATTTCTTGCCCATTAATCTTTTTATTTTTTTATTTTGGGCGAGGGCTGGATAACGGCATCCCTATGTTCTGTGTCCGCATCTCTAGACTACTTGAGCTTGCTAGGGAAGCGAGATCAGCCACAGCAGAGCTTTGACAGGTACCTTCAGGTGTACAACAAGCTGAAGGGCTGCCGCAGTCTATGTATTCTTGAATGTCAGTGATCCCACTTCCAGGTTTTTATATTCCGCTCAGATAGCCTTGGAGAGAAAAAATGGCTGGGAAAGAAGTTGAGATTGAATTGCTTTCTTTTGGCACCATACACTGTCATCTTGCTATCCTGAAGTAAATGTTTGTCAAAAATGACTGGTAACATTAATGATGGGTGTACTGAGTGTTTGCGAAACATTTACTGTGCGCTCACAGTTTTAGTGATCAAGACCAGTTATTGCAAAAGTTATCCCAAACATGCAAACCATAATAAACATGAATGGGCCCACTATCTGCCCCAAGCCCCTCACCTTGATTGCCATAGAAAACCAATGGGCAGCTCTCATGGACGTATCTGTGCACCCCAACTGTAATTATGCTTTCACCATCCGAGTCTGATCAGCGGGGTTTGAGAGAGGGTGTCTTCGTAAGACTTGGCTTACCTCCTATTTCTTACTGAGGTCTTTAGTACTGCCCAGTCAGGATTAATCTAACTTCAGTATTGGGTATCTCATATGGCATGGATGACAACACCCTCTTCTGAAGTCGAGTGTTAAAGGTGCTTATGAAACCACTTATCTGAAAGTGGCAAGCCAAGCCCCCTACTGGAAATTGAATTACTGTGTTCAGAGCTTTTACAAGACCTCCAATCAGACCTATCCACAAGGCAAACATTCTGTGCCTGTCTTGAAAGACTTTTCTTCCAACAGTCACCTCGGTTAAGTTATTTGCAAGAACTCCTGACTTTTTCCATAAAGCAACAATTTCTCAGATTTTTTTTTTTACATTAAGGTTTTACTCTGGACTAATCCTCCATTTTTTTTATAGATGCCTCTAATCCGAACATACAGATCGAGCTCTGCCCATCTTCTCAATTGACTCCTGTTACTGTCCTCTCTAAATTGTTGCTTTTGTTTTGTGAATAAGCTTAGTAGTCCCTCATTAGTACCGCCTTTTCTCCTTTTGTAACCTCCTATGAGGACAGGCCTTTTTATGTGTGTTGTTACTCTGTATGTTTTATTTAGTCTATGAGCACTATTTCACTAATGACTTTATTCTAGTTGCTGTTGCAGTGAGGACAATCTCTCCAACTTCATCCTGCAAACATAGCAAGGAATGCCTTCATCTTTAACAATGCAACATCACCTTTTCTCGTGCGCGGCTCGCTAAACTCTTTTTTTTCGATATTAAATATTTTTAGTAACCAGCACGGCACAGGAAGTGTGCTGCGCTGCTTATGAAAAACATACAATATTGAAAAAATAGTGGTTGGCAAGCCGTGCCTTTGTTCATTAGCGTGGCTAGCCAAACTCTGTTTTTTAAATATTGTAAATTTTTTGTAAGCTGCGCGGCATGCCGCCTGTGCTGCGCTGGTTGATAAAAAAACATGTAATATTTTTTTTAAAATGCTTGTACTTCACTTTTTATTGCTCATTCTACGAGTGCAAAACAAAAGCCTATTATCTTGTATCCCTCTGTCGCCGCCCCCCACTCCCCACAACCTCTCCCTCTGCCATCCCCTCTTACCGCATTTCAAATTCAAAAATATTCACATCCCTTTGAACGTCATTGGAAGGCAAAGTTTTTACAAAACATGTAATGCACACAAAAGAAAACATAATGCTACATTATTAATTTACAAGTTTTGATATCCGAGTACATTTAGGAGAAGCTGTTATGCATGCTGTAAGCACACCCTTTCCCCCTCACACATACTTTGGGCACCACAGGCTTCCTCTGATCCTCCCACGCCAGCAGCTCCCTGTGCTTCAGCAGAGAGAGCCACGCAGACCGAGAGGGACCGCGGCGACAAGGGGAGACTCATCTGCATCCGGACCGCTGGATCATCCATTGCAGCCCACCCTCATCCTGTCGGGGTTTGGGGCGGAGATAGGAGCAGATAAGCCAATGAGAGTGCAGAGTAATAGGTGTCCGCCTGCTAAGCGCTGCCGGCACTGCTCTGTCCGACACCGCCAGACACACAGCCCAGTATCCAGGCCTCCGTAATTGGGCCAGTGAGGTAAGAGAGCGCCTCTCACTACCGCCCGGGACTACTCCTGTTAACAGCAGCTTCACTATGGGGATGCGGGGGGTGCGGACCGCACCGGGTGACACCCTCACATGGGGTGACACCAACAGGGCCGGTGTGCGCAGAGCAACCTAACCTTTTAGGAGGAGGTGGTGCCTGTACGCAGTGCGCACTGTCTCCCCTCCTTTCTTTTATTTGCTTCCCTGTGAAATGGATCCAAAAAAGAAAATCACTTTTGCTGGTAATCAATGTCTATTTTTCTGACATTTAATTCCAAAGTGCAGCATCGGGAATAAAAGTTTAAAAATATGAAAAATAAATAACTAAATAAAGTAAGGCAGAGTGGTAGCAAACTGGCCAGATTGATTTTATTCACACCCAAACACATTAGCGCCACCTTTACAGAGTTTGCCAGTGAAGCGCTATTTTTGTTGTCTTGGCTTTGTTTTCCCTGGGCTTGGAACTAGTGCACCAATCCTGGAGGTACTGCCATGTGAGGATTGAAAAACAAAATTTGTACTGCTGCTCTGTATCTAGGGATGTTGTCTGTTTTTTACCATACTGCTTACGTTTTGTAAGGATATAAGCAATAGCCATTGAAATGGGTCCATTCAGGGCCCTGTTGTCATGTCCTTAACTTTTCCGGCAAAAGCACTCACTGATTTCTGAACAGTGAGTGTAAAAGCGTTAAGGTAACCATGTTGTTCCTGCTTGCATTTCACATGGTTTGTAAAATTTTGCATTCCCTATGATTGTTTGCTTTTTCCAGGATGCTGTCACTTTTTTTTGTAGGGCACATATTGCTCTTGCCCAGTGCGTAATTTAAATTGAGCCGCATCCAGGTGTTTATAGCTGGCAACAATTGGGTTGTAGTTGAAGGCAGTCTTAGTTTTTCTCAGTGGGGCAGTATGGTGTTCAGTGGGGGACAGGATGTGGCACTATGGCCAGAGCTGCTGAATTTGGAACTGGGGAACCAGGTTCAGCCTTAATAACCAGTCCGCCAGACCACTCTCCAGAGAGAGCACTATCTCATGCTAGACCTTAGACGGCTTCGCAAGACATTAGAAGCCCCAGTGTCGTAGCACCAGCAGGTGGACCCTAGCATGACAAGTGTAAGTTAACCTTCTAGGCTGGTCCACCACTATTCATACTGAAGTTCACCTCCAGTCTTGCGGGCAGGCCTATGAAGCAGTACACCCTAGAACAATGACCCTGTCACTGAGATCACAGGACCCTTGAGAAGGGCCAGCTCTAGGGCGGTGCAACCGTTGTGACCGCACCAGGTGCTCACTTTAGGTGGAGGCATCATTTTTGCAAGTATATTATGGTTTTAAAAGCTCGTGCTGCCTCCTTCCTGGCCTCCAGTAATTTTCGGTAACAATAAAAATGTCATGATGACTCTGGTGATTAATGTTCTTCCTAGAGAGAGATCGGAATTGTGTCTAATGGAAGATTTGAATCATGGAAAGGTAGCTCAGAGGGTTAATGTACCTGCTGCAAAGAACATGTACCATGCAGATCACAAAGTGCACATAATGTAAATAGGCCAGTGGGCTACTGGTTTTGTCAGAGAGATCATTTTGTTACTTGCAGTTTATAAGTTAAAATCCTAACCTAGAACAGTGAGCTATTAACTGTCATCTACTCCTCAGCAACACAAGTCACATTTTTTATTAACTTTTGATACGTTTGAGCTACAAACAATTTATTAGTTTAAATGGTCAGATCATGCTACAGATCTTGCATTATGAGGCAAATGTGGCAGAGCCATTGTTATTTAGAAAACCTTTGCAAACTAGGATTTTTAGCCATTCATGTTTGAACTGCTGTTTTGGAAAAGGGAGACGTGCTGATGACAAACTCCATGGCTCGGAGACAAATGGCTTGTGCTTCCACATTTTATCGTATTTGGGGACATTCTGTGATTAGAAGCATATCCCACTTTGTGAACGCATTTTACTGTCAATAACTCATTATAACCTTAAATAATCATGTGTATCCATTGGTTGATAAAACTGGGCAGTGAAACCAAACAAATACAAAAAATTGGGATGCTTGCGCATTCTGGCCACGCCTCTGGCTCTGCCCACTGATCCAATCCTTGGGTTATTCCCGCCCTCTGATTCTCCGCCTACAGTTCCCCTACTTGTTTTCCCCCACTTCGACCACTGATATATCGTGTTGCTGGATAGTGGGAACCCCACACCAGTAAAAAGTACCATACCTATGATATTATAAATTACAATAAACTGTTGACTAGCAGGTAGCCCACTGTACAACCTGATTAATGAGTCATTATCACACTGTTGTTAACAGGCACATTTTGTAAATATAGGACCTACATTTACAAATGTTACTAAGGATTCTGTATGGTCCCGTTATTTGCCAACTGTGTCCACTGGCGGACTTGGGGCGGAGGAGGTCCATGCGGTAAGTCGTGAGGGGGTGACACCATGAGTTACCCGCACCGGGTGACACCAACCCTAGTGACGCCACTGCCCCTTAGCCCCCATTCTCTTCTAGTCAGATGAGCTGCAAGTCCAGCTCCGGAGTGTAGATCTACGTGAAGGATGACACCTAGAGCTGTTGCCCAGTTGTTTGTTTTTAGATGCTGCTGGATTACAACTCCCAGATGTTCGTTCTATGAGAACTCCGCACTTGCGGTCCCCAATGTCATGGAATTAGCTGTCAGTCTAAGGTGTGCAGTTTGAGAAGCTGTACTCGGTCCTTGGGAGCAGCTCCCAGATCTCTATTGTTGAATGAATGCTGCCCTTATCTACTAATCCCTCGCCCAGTACTGCAAACTAGCAGAGCACCTGCAGGTGTCCTAGCAGGGCCTGGTGAAGGCTGATGCTGCTGGTTCCACTTTCATAACTTTCTAGGACTGTCACTGTTGGTAGGTCGCCAGTCCTGGGTTTTCTTTTATTGTGTTATTTACAGGGTGTGGTATATGCAGCACACCTCGTAATCATGCCCCAAGTGGATGTGTGTTCAAAATTCCAAGCACATTTTGTGCGCTTGGCTGTGACTCCGGGTTGATTGAGGATTCACAAGGGTCGGGGGCACTTACCAGTCAGGCAGTGTTGATAGTGCAGCTGGTTCAATCAAAAGGAACAAATACTCCAAATTGAAGAATGTAATAATCAGGGTGTCAAATGAAAGCTCCGGACTGGAATGTGCTTGTCCTACAAATATAGGGTGGGGTTTTAACAATGTGTGTTGTGTTTTGCGCCATTGTATGGCATCAACCATGTTATTGTGTCCCAGCACATTCTGTGGCTTGGCGCTCTTTTCTGCGGGTGTTGGAATGCCACTGAACTTGACAAACCATTGTTTGAAGCTGAATGTCTTTAGCTTGTGTTAAAGTAAAATGAGTGCTGCGATGTGCAACGAAGCCACGCTTACTGCAGCGCCCAGTGCCCTCCGTTTGATTCCTCCAAAAAACATGAGCTAAAACACATTTCCTGCACCTGTTTTACCAGCCTAATAACTGAGAGGTGCAGATTGGTTAACAATTAGGGTAAATAAATAGTTTTTTTTTTTTTTTACAATGTAGCAAACACTGTCGTTGCATATTTAGTGTACAATATTACTACATAAACACCACAGGACAATGTGCACTGTATAAATAACTGCAGAAAAGAAACCACACTCATTTACAACGCCAGTAGCTCTAACTCTCACAAATGCGAGGCCTACTGCATTGCAAATGCTTGTTTCCTTTTTGGCAGTAGAGTGGAGATAACACCTGGGCTGTCAAAAGGTTCTTGAAAGTTTTTCTGGATGTCACCTAAGTTTTCAGGCAGTTTGATGAAGATTTTAGTCTTAAGTAAATAAAAAAGCCCTTTATGTCTTATATTTGCAACTTGGATTTTAGTAATTGCACTCAATCACATGTGATAGGGTGTGTGAGATCCTTACTTGCTTAGGGTATCTTACAGTCAGTTAATACCATTTGTTTAAGGCAGCATTTCAGAATGCATGCACAGCGAACAGTTACTGTTTACAAACTTGAGAAATTAAATTTTCAATGTCAAGCAAACCTGCAATAAATAAGGGTCAATTGCTTTTGTTTTTCAGCGAACACCTACCTCTTCATGGTCCAGGCTCAAGGCATCATGCTGAGAGATAATGTAAGGACCATCGGGCAAATGATAAGATTGTACACCAACAAGAACAGCACATTGAATGGTACAGGTAAAGACAAATCAAAATCTTTTTAATTTGGTATTTTTCGTTGGAGCACTAGAACCCTGCAGTGCGGCCTATTAAAATACTGGCAGAAAGTGCTCCTGTCTCCTTGTGTAGTATCTGATGTTATAAATTGTAGATATAAAAACTTGAATGCATGTTTGGTGGGTGGCTGGGATAAATGGGCACTACCAATATAGAGCAGCCTGTCTTTTAGGCTTTAACCATAGGTTCTTTAATTTGGACTTTTAAGAGCAAAATTTGACACTGCAGGAAGACAGTCTACTTCAGCAAATACCCGTTTATTTCCATTCAGAACTGATCAATGCATAACGCTTTGTTTACAGTCATATTTTATTAATAAGGGCAGTCAGATTAACAATAAATTCAAATGTCCACTTTGTGGCATCTGTCCCTCTAGCATCCATACCCTTTCCTAAGTGAGAATCTCAGCCACACATAAAGCACTGTTTTATCTCGTGTACACTGCTGCCCGCTTCATTGGAGGTCTAAAGAAATTCAGCCACATCATGCTGACCCTGACGATACTGGACTATATTCCACCAAAATAATCTTTTCAGAGCCTCCTATGTTGTCATGAACACAATAACAAACAGTACTCTTAAGTGTAACAAAAGATCAAGTAGCAAGCCATATCAGGTTCTATACCTATACCACCACAAATTGGACTAAAAAAATACTTACACGCATGTCGTTCAGGGATTCATCTGCAGCTATTTTGTTAATGTGGTCTGACCACCGTATTTTCAGTTCCAGCCTACTTGTCATTGATTCCAAAATACAGAAACATAGGTTTGCATTAGTTAATACCGCTGTTTTTCTAATTTGTGGGTAAGTGGATGTTGCTCATGGCCCATAAGCAGTTGTCTTTATTTGGCTCATTTTATTAAAGGTATTTATTTATAAAGCAGGAAGCTAGTCATGGGACAACAGTGCTATAAACATATGAAAGACTGGTACATCATTAGTACTGTAATCCATCTAATAACACAAGCAAAACCTAAACAGCCACTGAAAGATTCGCCCTTTGGTGTTATTTTCCTTTTCACTTAAAAAACAGTTGTCATGGCGTTTTGGACATGGTCTGTTTTCTTTACGAAAACTTCGATAGCAGCTCAGTCATCACCAGACTCTTAATAAGGTGGCATTTATTGTAGAAGGGGGTAAATTGTACCTCCGTCACCTGTGTAATGAGCGAGTGACCTGACTGAGCCAAGGGAGTTGCCTAGATTGGTGTAAAGGGAGTGCATAACTTGCCTGTTCCTTTCCTGTTGTCTTAGCATTTCTCTCTGTAGTTGCTCTATCTTGTCAAGATTTACTGAAACATATGTCAACCTGTTGAGGCACAAAATATACTTTTGTTTTGTTGCACTATATTAGTGACACCTGGCAATAACGTGTCTAGATTGTCACTTCATCTATGCATCACAAAACACAATTCTTGCTGTTGGAATAAAATCATACTTAAAATGTTTGCATTTTTCTCACAGATTATCCCGAGGGCACCAATATCAGCGATCTTATTGCACAACCAACAATGTATCTGCCAGACAATTTTTCATACTCCCCTGACCACCTCTGTCCAGAAAAGCTGCCTTTCATGCGTAAGTTTTCTATTGAAGTTAACTACCACCAAACAAACGTTTTCTTTGTAACTGTTAGATTAATTGCTTTACTTGAGTCACTTGTGTTGAAAGCTTTGCATGTTTCTACAAATCTTTGAGTGTCTCGATAAGACAATTGGGAGGTTAGCTTGTCCTGATAGATGGTGAATGTGAATTTTAAATGAATTTTAGTGACCATGAGTAGTGGAAATGTCTAAGTGTGATGGACCTTGATGGTATATTGCAAAGCCTATGCTGGAACAGTATTATGTGTGTGCAGGTCAGGTTTTATAAATCAATTTTTGAAGTTTCAAGAGTGTTTAAGCCTGTTGATGTTTCAGTTATAAGGAAGCACCTGTATGATGATCAGATGGTGAATCCAGTAAAAAATGTAATTATCAAGGGAGGGTGACTTCCCACCTCCAGGAATAATCACAACCCTCATCAGTGTGAACCCTCAATGTCACTAAATTAACCAGAGCTCGACTTCTTGATGGCCATAGCACAGAGCAGAAAGGCTAAATTTAGGACAATGTGTAAAATATTTATACAGTACCAAAACAGTAATAAAGTCGAAATGCAAAACAATTAAAATCCAACACCGAATTTAAAAAAAGGGAGTAAAATTTAATAAACAAAATGACAAATCCAATAAAGGGAACTGGGGATATGATTTTTTTTTAATAAGCCATGTTTATTGAATTTACAAAAATGATAAAACAGGATAGCATCCAGTATATTAGTATAAGTATGGTATCATTGTTGCCTAAAGTGGCTTCTTATATAATCAATCAGCAAGCAACATTTTATTTGGTTCTGAGTCCATATTAGTTCTACCACTGACCAATTTCTTTTTAAGGTTTTAAGTAGGAGTAGCGCCAAGAAGCTTAAAGTACAAACCGTGCTCAATAGGCATGTTTGTCCAGGACCTCCGTGTAGTTTGGCGCTGACCACAATGGAGCAGAGATCCAATACACTGACCAGGTTCATCCTAGTCCAAGATTTTGCTACCACAGGAGTATACTTATTAAGCCCTGCATGACTTTCAGGGGAGGCACTTAGAGTTTCACAGGACGTCAGCCAGTGGCCAACAGCATGATCTTGTCCAGGTCCAGTGGCCACTGCTCACCACACAGTTGCAGGAAAGGCCTCTTGTAGCTTGTTGTATCCATGTAGCTTGAACAAGAGGAGGTAAGCCTTCTAAACTTTGGAGTCCCCTCCTTTGTCCTGGGCACAAAGGAAAACAGGTCCAATCTTTTAGGGCTCTTCTCAGGTCACAGACAGCAGGCTCAGTCCTCTTCTGAGCGTCCTCCGGTACAGGAGCATTCTATAGTGCATGTCTGCAGATGCTACGCTTATGCCTGGCACAAGCTAGTGGGTGGGAATGACTTCTGAGCACGCCCTAACCAAAGGGTTAAAAGTTCAATGGGCCAACCCTGCTGACTGTGGGCATCTTCAAGATGGCAAAGTCTTCACACAACTAAACTTGAGCTCGGAGGGATGGGGGTATGTGTGTGTGAAGTGTACTATTATAATCTTAGTGTCCTCTCATATCTAACACTATAATCCAGTTTGGGGCAGTCATTGTACCCACAATAAACCCAGAGAAGTCTAGTAGAACTAAAGTTGGGTTTTCCAGGAACCAGACAGATACACAAGAATTTTTTAGCACCTTAGTTCCCTTCCTTTCAAGTACGCCCCTAACTACATAGATAAACTCAGCAGGCAGACCTATCAAGCAGGATTTACCATTAAAGCAAGATTTGACATTGTAAGGTCAAAAAAGACGCTTACAGCCATACCCTGTTTGTTCTGTCCGGTTCAGAGGAGTCCTCTCTGCTAACTCAGGTCAGCCTACTCTTTGCTCCTGGAAGGCACTTCGCACCTTTTTCACAAATTTTGCCTTCAGGAACTTCAAGCAGGGGAAAAGTAATTTTCAAAAAGTTAATTTTCCTTCATATTTACTCAAATCTGACCTCACCGTTGAATTGGACTTGTAATAGCTATTATAAATAGTGGTCTTTTTTACTTTTCATTCCTTTGGTACAGTGTTAGGAACTTTAATCTTTACAGTGGTTTTCTACATGGGGCTAATCAATTAACCTAACATTTCTACATGGTACACTTTTAAATAGCGTGCAGACTGCCTTTTGGGTGAAAAGGCGCGCATAGGCGGTACTTATTAATATTTTAAAGTCCGGTTTTGACATGTCAAGGGTTATTTTGGCAGGTTGAACTGCAGTTTTTACGATTCTACATTCAGGCTACACTGGTAGGCCTGAACCCATGTTTGTACTACTGCTATAGTGTATGAGACCAAAGTGGCTGCTGTCCACTATTCTCATTTAACCTACAGGCTCTGGGTACACTGTCTACCATATCATAGGTATGTTAGATATACCTTTAAGGAATATGCCAATTCAACAATGTTTAAAGGTGGAGCACAGGCACTTTACTACTGGTTAGCAGTGATAAAGTGCCCAGAGTTCTAAATATAGCAAAAATATAGCGTCCAGCAAAAGATGAAAATTCCAGGTTGACCACACAGAAAAGACAGATTTCCTACAACTTTTTTTTCCTAAATGAGTGATCGGGTTGAGGCTAATTCAGATAGTGGAAAGATCTGCCTGGTAGTCATGAGGAAAGGACTTCTTTTAGACAGCGGATAATGGCTTCCAATTTAGATTTTGAATCTTGTGCGTTTTAAAGGTCACCTCACAGGAGGTTTGGGGCTGCAAGTGTGGGCATAGTATGAGGTAGGCTGTCAGCAAGCACAGGTTATTACATGAAAATCTCAACCCATTAAAGCATGCCTGAAAACCTACACCCAGGCATCTGCTTTATTTATTTTGCACCACAATTGCAACTCTGGACATGTTCCTTTGAATGTTGTAGATTGGGTGTAAATCTGAATGGGATTCACAGTCTTTCTTTTATAATACAGTTCTTGTGCGGTTTTTCCATAACCATTCTACAAATGTCTTCAGTCCCTCCGAGTGACCAGTGGTTGTATATTAACATCTTTTTCGACTGATAAATTAGGTGGTGATGTCTGCCAATGGTTCACTCACTGCAAGGCAGAATTATCAAAATAGGGTTATATCAGAGCCCGTGGCATTAATCCTACTGGGATTGTGTAAGTAGATATGTCCTATTGATGAGCTGAAAAGCTATCATTGCTCAAGTTTGGGTGCACCAACTTTAAGCATGGCTGCTTTAAGTATATGCGGCTGCTGTTACAGAGAGCTTGCCTTGGAATGGCATGCTCTTTATTCCCTTATTCACCCTTGGAATTAAGAAACTGCCTGTAACTTCTGTTGTTCATAAGCCTCACTCTTCCCATAGGCTTTTTCACTTCAGTAGAACTGTTGCATTACTAGCCTGACATTGGAATTATTTAATCTTAGTATCCAATTCTTTTATCATGCATGTTTGGAGTTTTTCCTGGTTTTATACGTATGTTTTATTGCTAAATGTGTATTTGCTTTGCCCGTTCAAGCCAATGGCACTAGTGTGAAACTAATAGTAGTAGAAGAAAATTGACCACAGAGCAAGAAGAAACTCAAAACTTTTTATGTTCTTGATCTGCCACCTCTGCTTTGTATGGTTGGCAAGTTCATGACGATATCAGATTAACATTTTTTATCTTTATTGAATTTGATAGAACAACTTGAAAACAATGATTTTTTTGCAGTCTGGTTTCAAAGTCACTGATTGATCTTGTGGTTGAACACAAAGCAGTGATCCAACTGTGTAGGAATCTACACTCCAAGAAAGACTGCATTTTGGTGTCAGGCGGCATATCTCCCACTGGCTTTTCCCAGCCTCTCCCCCTCACTGCTATTGCCCTACCAAATGCCCTGTTGGGAGACTGGTATAGACTCCCCACCCCCCCCCCCTCTCTCCCCTCCCTATATCGCCCTGCCCACCCCCCAAAACTATGAACATCAAATGACTGACTCCTAATCTCCTTGTAGTGCACCTTACGATTGGCTTTTTCCAGTAGTGGGTCTCCTCCTGACATCTTCCGCCACCACAATCCCAACCCATGATCTCCCACAAAATCTTGCTTGCGCCTGAACTGGAAGCCTAATGCCTTTTCTCACACTTTCCCACCCATCCACTTACACGCAGAGGCAACACCGATTTCCTTGTTCTATATCTTGCAGCACTTGCAAGGAAGGGAGAGAAGGCTTCAAGGCCTGCAGTGATATCCTTCACCACCCAGTTCTCTCTAAAACACATTAATGTCATCTTTGTTCCCCTTCAATCTGCAATCAGTGGCTATAACATGAAGCCCTATCAGCAAGTGAAATGAGCCTATTCCGGTGGAATGGTGCAGAAACAAGCTTGCTGCCACTTAAAACACACTTATGGGGGGAAGCCACGTGGAGTCGACTGTGTCCGGGTTGTTTTCCGAAGCAGACCTGGACTCCTGAGAGAAGAGCTTGCACGCTGTTGGTAGTGAGCAGAAGTACTGGCAGAAGGGAATCATGTGACTGAGT